>NC_053162.1:105162504-105175004 GCF_016835505.1 Polypterus senegalus | reverse complement strand
AAATAATAGTTGTAAATAAACAGTGTGTGGTGAATTTAAGATGTCTGTCTGTGTGTGTCCGGGTCCAAGTTCACAATATACAGTATATATACAGATATATATATATATATATATATATATATATATATATATATATATATATATATATATAGATTGACTTTATTTTATATTGTGATGATTAACTTGTTTTGATGAATATGCATTTAACTGAGTGGAGTCCACAACAATGGCCAAACTAGAAGCAACTATAGAGGAAAATTTTTATTGAGGAATCTATTTCTGAACATAATGGATACACTGAATGAACACTTGTGCATGCACTTGCGACCTTTAGAATTCATTTTTGACCATGTTGATGAATCTTGACATTTTAGACCTCCCTAAGTCTGTAAATACCATTTTTGAAATTATGTCTGCGTGTGTTTGCCCCCGATATCTTAAAAACGCAACTAGATAGATGTATGAAATTTGGCATGTGGTTTTTATACCAGAACTGTAGATCTGCATTAACTTATGGGAAAAATCCATCAACTGGAAGGGGTACTTTACCTGACCACATGCTTGATTTTTTTTTTTAATTCATGCAGCTACACAGTCTGATTTATTCAACTTTACTTTTATAATAATTGTTATTAATATATTATTAATTTTGTTATTAAGTTTGTTGTTGATGGTTCTTTAATGTACATAATATAATAATTGTCTTGCAGTTTACTCCTCAAATATCCATCCCCATATCTGAGTACACAAGAAAGTCCAGGGGAGACCACTCCCGTTCATATTCACAGCTCAAAATACCTGATATTGTGAGTAGCAGAATTATTCAAATAATCCAGTAGCAGAATGATTTAAAATATCTGTCCCCATTTTTTCAATGTTTCTCTCTCAAAACAGATATTTGAAATATCATATTCTTTTTGCTCTTAACAGCTGCCATATCATACATATTGCATACCAGGGATTTCTCCCACTTTGCATCCAAACCTGCTTGTGTAGGCTGCAGGTTTCATGCAATCCTGCTCTGGATAAACCAGTTTAGATAATGTATATATTGTTTTTAATCTCAGAAGCTGTCTCTGTCATTTTGTGCCTGCCCATACTTAGCTGCCATTGCTCTGCTCATTATTGGTTTACTGTTCTTATATATGGGCTACTCAAGTCTCACTGCCTCTAACCTTCACACTACATGCTTGTTTTTCTTTGTTTCCCTCAATACAGCTAGGTAGGGTCTGCACACTAATTCAAGCCTAAGAGCCCTGTTCTTTCTTAGCCTCCGTGATTTTCATGGTCAAACCTGTCAGAACACAGCAGAATCAATTTTCTTATTTTTGTATATCTTTTTAGGTCTGCAAGGGCAAAATTCTGTCTAGAAATTGTTTGTGCCCGAGATGGAGACAGAGATCAATATGGCTTTGTAGAAAATAACAAAGCCCAGTGTTTGAGATTTTTGAAAGCACTTCCAAAGGTATTCATTGTAAGCAAATCGCTGTTGGAGCAAGATATGTTGTGTGCTGTAGACAGAGTAAAAAACCCTCACGCTTTAAATTTCACCTCGCTTTCCTTACAAATTGGCCCATTCTGGGAAATTAAAGGAAAATAACAAAAGTGCCAACAGTCAGAGCAGATTTGTTCAGCACAAATGACAATGAAAATATTTTAAAAATGATACAATTATGTAAAATTGTTCATATTCAAAAACAAAACAATAAACTGTGTCGTGTAGTAAGCCTCCACTAACATTAAACTTATATTCAAGCCTGTTAAGTGTACAGTTCTGTCTCATTGTGACAAAAAAGCTAAACTCCATAGTAGTTTTTTTTAACTGTACCATAATTACTAAAACTGAAACTAATATATATAAAAATAAAATGGGAATGTCTTTGTACAATAAAAACTAAACTAAAACTAAAAATACACAATGAAGGAAAACTAAAACTAAGCTGAATTTCCAAGTAAGATCAGAAAACATATAGAAATAAAAACTAATATAAAAAGGCAAAACTATAATAACCTTGGCAGCGTTCTGTGTTCTTTGCCAGAGCCCACTTTAACTGTGCTTGAAATACCTTACAATTTGTCCACTCATTTGCAATTTTATGAAAACTGTTGACCAAGTAATTGAATTCTTCTTGACCTAGGAGTTGGAACCACAAACTAATCTGTATTTTTCTGCATCAATGTCTTATATGAAGATTTGAACCATGGAGTTATGGATGTTATAGAAGAAAAAGGCTAATTATCTGCAAGCACTGCAAGGCAAATGAACTCCTCTACATTAGCAATATGTATTTATTGAATATTTGTAACTATTTTATTAAAGGAAATACTGCACAATTATTATTTAAATTGCTTAATCTGTATGGCAAAATCTGTATGGAGTAGTATAATTAAACAAGTTTAGAAAATGTGATTAGCATAACATGGTCGGTACTTAACAGTAATAGGCAATGTTAAGAGTAAATATTTTTGGATAAATGTTTCAAATAAGTCTATTGATACTTGGTGAAAAACACACAAGTTTTAAGGATTAACGTTTGCATGTAATGTTAATTACAATTAATCAAATTTTAACATATGATTATTAGCACTTGTAGCATTACCAGTTAAAAGTCAGTCCAATTTAAGCTTTCTTGGTTATTGATTTTAATAACAGAATGAATAATAAAGTTTAAGTAAACTTGAGGTATGGTCAAGTTTTTTAGGAATAGAGACACTCAGGACAAAATGTCTAAATCTACTGATATAAGGTGAAGATAAAGTTTAAACTACAAGTCTCTTGATACAAACAAAATGCACAATTTGTTTTGAGTATTGTTTTTCATGAAGAATGTGAATTTTATTGTGTAATAGTAATTGATACAGAAGGATAAAACAAATGTGAATATTAATGTATTAGGAACTTAGGATTAGATGCACCATTAGGACACACATTTTATTATACTGGGCCTTAAAGTTTAAACGTGCTAAATTAGATGCAGGGTACAGTACAAACTTTTAAAGTTTGTAGAACATGGCATTAAGGAAATGAAGTTTGTGGGATAGTGCCAACAGTGTTTTTAGGAACTGGGGTAATTAGGGCCATATAGACAGAAATAGTTGGTGGCAATAATGGACAAATAATATATTATGGCATCATGGAGTTATGTAATATAGAAGATAGCAAAACAAAGTAATAATTCAGCACAACAGAGATGGAAGTGTCTTATGCATGGAGAGGTGAGTGTGCAGTTTGTGAAATTGGAAAATCCAGATACAAACCAAGTATCCAAGCTGGTGGTAGAAGACTAACATCAATAAGAGGCTTGGGTAGAACCCTTGCAATTTTAACGTGACCTTGACATGAGCCAGTGGCTTGCATTAATGAGAGTACAGCTGACATCTTCTGGAGGGAGGATTGACACCTACTTTTAGCAAGATAGCTGGTTTTATGCAGCAAGGGTTATCATCTAATTTAAGACCACAGCAGGATGTAAACTGGGGCAACTTTATGGATGCAAGAGGATGCAAGCATGGTTTGTATACGAATTCTCTCTCTGGTTATTGTTGTAAACATCATTGGGACCATTAAAATGTCCACAGTCCCTAGTTTAAGTAAATAGTTCAGTTGTCTGTAACATCACCATCACCACCACCACCACCACCACCACCAATTAAATGATCTGACCATTGATGAAAAATATAGGTCTAGGAACACTTCTGAGAACTAAGACAGCTAATACTTGCTGGATAAGAAGTAAATCAAATAGTTGTTGCCAATGTTTTATCATCGTACTTGAAAGTTGCGAGGTTATGGTACACAAATCTGAAATTTACAGGAGAAAGCATGTAATGCCAGGATACTCTGAAGAAAAAGGACTTTGATAAATGTCATTGTTTGACTTGATTTTCAATGTTAACTGTTATTGATTTATGTAATTTATCTTCAGTATTAATGATTTCCACTGCTTTATATTATCCCCCAAATTCAGCTAGCTAGGAATCTTTTACTTCTTTTAAGCCCCAAACGGGGGACGTATTTTGTATACAATTTTTATACAGATTGGGAATAGAGTTACAGTAGGAAACTGGTCCTTACAATTTTAGTGGGATTTTAAAAAGTCCCAAAGGGGGGAGTATGGAAGAATAATTTTAGGGTAACATAGCATTCATCTTAAAGAAATAGCATAAAGGCTTAATAAATGTCAGAAACCTGTTCAGGCACACCAGGAAACCAGATAAAGGTCAAGAGAACAACAAAATGTACACTGAAATATAAGAATTGGTTTAAGAAAAATACTGAGATGGTCAAATAAATAATGTACAAGAAGAAAGGTTGATGTAATATACAAAATGTACTGAAGGATGACTAAGAAATCAGCAGATGTCCTATAAACGAGAATGGACAATTATTACATGCGCAGAAATTTCAAGGGTGGTGGCGCAACTCAAAGGTATAAGAAGAACCAAAATATAACAGACTTATCTATACATATAAAAGGCAAAGCCCTCACTATCTCATCACTAATTCTCCCACTTTCCATATAGGTGGGAAGCTGAAATTTCACATGCTCATTCCTTGCAGTGTACTTAATAAAGTTAGGTATGTTTCATCTCCTATTGCAACACCCAAGGGGGGAAAAAGTTGTGCCTCCTAAACTATATATATATATATATATATATAAATAGGGGAAACCCTCCTCACTATTTCTGCAACTTCCAATATACGTAGGAAGCCCAAATACAACTGACAATCATGTTACATTATTTTTAAAATGTTTCCTTTTCTTTTTCATAACTTCTTTAACACACTACTTCTCCGCTGCGAAGTGCGGGTATTTTGCTAGTTTTATATATATCAACTGGGTGTAAACCCATGAACCACTCAGAATAAAATATATGCATTTATTGACATTGCATGTAAATTTGGTAGTTTATAAAATGAACCTCTATTCTTTGTTTTCTCTGACCATTCTCATCATGCTCTAATAGACAGCATTTGTAGAATGCTCCCTCCAAGGCATTTTGCTGAGGAATAATTAAAAGATAAAATGAACAGCTTTTCTCCTGCCTGATGACTGATTTGACCTGTTAGGGGATGTTTCTTTCTTTAATAAGATGTTAAATTTCAAACACACTTGTCCTTCCTTTTCAGCGCAAGCACTTTACTCTTTTGTCAAGCTACCAGCACACCTCGCTTCTAGAGCATCTATCAAAGTCGGCACAGATGACGTAGCAACGCCATACTGATTGCATTTGTCCCTTTCCCTGTGTACAGAACCAAATTCCAAATGTATCCCGTTTTAGATTCACAAAGCATTATGCCAAATCTTGCTCTTTTCTGACACGATGTAATGTATCCATGACAGTCTACCCTTACAAGCCATGAGACTTTCATTGATGCTGACATCATGGTCCAGAATGTAAATGCTCCGAAATTTTACAACAAAGGCCTGGCATATCTCTAAAATTTTCTTTATTTTCAGTGGTGAGTGGGCATTCTCAACAAAGTCGTCATTGTTGGTAAAGTGCAGATACTTAATAATTAGTGAAAACGAACATTCAGACAATTTCTCCAAAGAATGGCAGCACTGACAGCACTTCTACAGGGATTCTTGGTGCTAAAACATACTCAAGACGCATCTGTACAGTTCCCAAGTGACACTCTAGACTAACGCATTTAGCACGGTTTTCTCAGCCTGAGTAACCCTCAGGTCTAACGCTAAGGAGGTGAACACAGCTAAGAAAGAAAAAAAAAAAAAGTTGTTTATCAATTTATTTATTTTGTAATTCCACTAGATAACAATGGTTTTTCCACTGTATAAAGAATTAATAGTATCTTAAATGAACCTCAGTGTTTTTTACGGAAGAAACATGTAAGTAATAAAAATACCAATGCCCGTACACCTTGGAACTTATTCACATAAGCAGATTATAGGTTAGCAGTCAAAAGAACATCATGCAATATATTTCATCTTGTTAAATATCTTTTTCAGATAACTGCCCCTGAACTGATTACCTTTATGTGTATATTTTATCTACCTGAGTATGAAAGAAAAGAGATTTGAAATTTGAAAATTTTAGACCCATTTCTAACCTGCCCTTCTTAAGTAAAATTTTAGAGAAGGCAGTCATTATGCAGTTAAATGACCACCTAAATAAACATGCTATTCTTGATACTTTTCAGTCAGGCTTCAGAACAAATCACAGTACAGAAACTGCACTTGTTAAAGTAGTAAATGACTTGCGGGTAAATGCAGACAGAGGCCATTTATCTGTTCTCATCCTCTTAGATCTGAGTGCTGCATTTGACACCATTGATCATAATATTCTTAGAAATCGCCTTAGTCAATGGGTGGGCCTCTCTGGCAGTGTCTTAAATTGGTTTGAATCCTACCTGGCAGGGAGAAAATTCTTTGTGAGTTGTGGTAATCAAATCTCAAAGACACATGATATCCGATATGGTGTTCCACAAGGCTCTATCCTGGGTCCGCTGTTATTCTCAATCTATATGCTTCCGTTAGGTCAGATTATCTCAGGTTACAATGTGAGCTACCACAGCTATGCTGATGACACACAGCTGTACTTATCTATAGCACCTGATGACTCCGACTCTTTCGATACACTAACACAATGTCTTACTGGTATTTCTGAATGGATGAATAGTAATTTTCTCAAACTAAATAAAGAGAAAACTGAAATTTTGGTAATTGGCAATAATGGATTCAGCGAGGTTATCAGAAATAAACTTAATGCACTAGGATTAAAAGTTAAGACGGAAGTAAAAAATTTAGGGGTAACCGTTGACTGTAATCTGAATTTTAAATCGCATATTCATCAGACCACTAGGACAGCATTTTTCATTTAAGAAACATAGCTAAAGTTAGACCTCTTATATCATTGAAAGATGCTGAGAAATTAATTCACGCTTTTGTTTTCAGTAGACTAGATTACTGTAACGCACTCCTCTCAGGACTACCCAAAAAGACATAAATCATTTGCAACGAGTGCAGAATGCAGCTGCTAGAATCCTAACTGGGAAAAGAAAATCCAACACATTTCTCCAGTTTTGATGTCACTACACTGGTTGCCTGTGTCATTCAGGATTGACTTTAAAATACTGCTTATGGTTTATAAAGCCTTAAATAATCTCGCTCCATCTTATATATCGGAATGCCTGACACGTTATATTCCAAATCGTAACCTTAGATCTTCAAATGAGTGTCTCCTTATAATTCCAAAAGCTAAACTTAAAAGAAGTGCTGAGGCGGCCTTCTGCTGCTATTCACCTAAAATCTGGAATAGCCTGCCGATAGGAATTCGCCAGGCAAATACAGTGGAGCAATTTAAAACACTGCTGAAAACACATTACTTTAACATGGCCTTTTTATAACTTCACTTTAACATAATCCTGATACTCTGTATGTTCAATTCTTCATAATAACTATTCATGGTGGCTCTAAAATCCGTACTGGACCCTGCTCTCTCTTTGTTTCTTTTCCGGTTTCTTTGTGGTGGCGGCCTGCGCCACCACCACCTACTCAAAGCATCATGATGCTCCAACAATGATGGACTGAAAGCCAGAAGTTTAAGTGACCATCATCATCAGGTCCTTCCATGAAAATATGATGATTTATGTTAGGTAGAATGCCCAGAGGGACTGGGCGGTCTCTTGGTCTGGAACCCTACAGATTTTATTTTTTCTCCAGCTTTTGGAGTTTTTTGTTTTTCTGTCCACCCTGGCCATCGGACCTTACTCTTATTCTATGTTAATTAATGTTGACTTATGTTTATTTTTTATTGTGTCTTCTATTTTTCTATTCATTTTGTAAAGCACTTTGAGCTACATTTTTTTGTATGAATATGTGCTATATAAATAAATGTTGATTGATTGATTGATTGATTGATAGCATGCTGATCAAGTTGGGGCATGTTGTGACACGTCTCAAGGTTACTCAAATGTAGCTGTGGCTCAGTGCAAGTCTAATATTTCAAGAGACAAGATGTCAGGAGAGTCCTCATGTGAATCAAATAAGAAAATGCTAGATCTGGAGTAACGTTCAGTAAATAAAGTCCTCACAAAACAAGGGGAAAAGGCAAAGGAGACCCATGAACACATAACTATAGTTTATGGTGAGTCTGTTCCATCTTCCTACAAAGTAAAATTTTGAAGCAAGCAGTTTAAGTGGGGTAGAAAGTCCTCTGAAGATGACCCTCATACTGGATGGCCAGTGGAAGCAACTTCAAGAGTAATGTGCAATAAAGTCGAGGATTTAATTTTGTCAGATAGACAAATTAAGGCTTCCCAAATAGCTGAAGAAATTGGCATCTTGGCAGGTACAGTTTGGAAAATAATTAATGAAAATTTTGGCAAGTCAAAGTTCAGTGCAAGATGGGTTCCAAGAATGCTGAAACCAGGTCAGAAGGCCACGAGGCTCCAGTGCTGTCAGGAGAACTTGGAGATGCTCCAAGAAGACCAAGTGAATTTTTTCATTTGTTGACTGAAGATGAGACTTGAGCCTATCACAAGATCTGGAGTCCAAAACAGACTTAATGCAGTGGAAGCACAAGTCATCCCCCAAGCCAAAAAAGTTTAAGACAGTTGCCATGAATTTGCCTGCAAAGTTTTCTGTCTTCTGGGACTTTTGCTTCTAGAGTTCTTGCCACACAAGACAAACATAACTGAGGATACTTACGGCAACACAATGATTGCTTCCTGGAGTCAATCAAGGAGAAAAGCGGTGGAAAGCTCATGCAAGTCTATATTTTAGGTTGGACCAACAGCAAAACAAATGCAAACGTTTGTAAAAAAAACAAATATCAGCATAGCTATTTAATAATGATTTTCGAATAAATAGACAAACAAATAAACTATGGTTTTATTTATATAGATTTCTTTTAGAAAGGCAATGAAATTCAGTGTAAGCTATATTTAATTGGCCAAAAAAAACTCAAAAACTCCATCTTGCTGATTAACATTAGCAAATATTTAACAAACTTATACTCCAGAGGCTGCGGTGGGCTGGCGCCCTGCCCTGGGTTTGTTTCCTGCCTTGCGCCCTATATTGGCCGGGATTGGTTCCAGCAGACCCCTGTGACACTGTAGTTGTTGATGTGGGGGATTGGATAATGGATGGATGGATACTCCAGAGGAAAGTAATTCATCATAATTAATACAACTAGTAATAATACAAAGACTACAAGTAACCAATGAATTGTGAAATCAGTCACTTAAAGTGTTAACATGTTATGAAAGAAAAAATAAGTCAGACCATGACTTATACATTATCAACAAAAACACGGATGATTTGACATAATAAGATATACTAGTAATTTAGCACTTTTAGGAAAAGGCTTTAAACTTGATGATGTAAAGTTAGGAAATCCAATAATTAAATAAATGGACATGTAAACAAACCCAAATATCTTATTCTGTGATTGTGCAAAAAGAACATTGATACCTGTGAAATGACAGAAACTCCAGGTGCTGGAGAACTGGTAACTCCTGTACTTGGTGCAACCTGGGAAGATATAGCAGACTGAACAGCTGGCTGTGGTTGACCCTGAGTGGGATTTTGACATCCTGTAATGACTGTAACTGGTGGCTGTGGAGCGGTCACTGATGCTGACACTGCCACTGAAGTCTGGGTTGGTTTCTGAAAAGAAAGAAAAAAATATTTTTCCAAAACAATATTAAGTCAATTAAACAGAAAAAGCAACATCAAAGCAATGCATCATGTTTGAAACTACGAAAACACTGTTGATGACTAAAATACTTGTTTAAAACTTGATATACATACACATATATATATATATATATATATATATATATATATATATATATATATATATATATATATATATATATATATATATATATATATATATATATCTATATATATTAATATATAAATATATATCTACAATGGTGTGAAAAACTATTTGCCCCCTTCCTGATTTCTTATTCTTTTGCATGTTTGTCACACAAAATGTTTCTGATCATCAAACACATTTAACCATTAGTCAAATATAACACAAGTAAACACAAAATGCAGTTTTTAAATGATGGTTTTATTATTTAGGAGAAAAAATCCAAACCTACATGGCCCTGTGTGAAAAAGTAATTGCCCCCTAGTTAAAAAATAACCTAACTGTGGTGTATCACACCTGAGTTCAATTTCCGTAGCCACCCCAGGCCTGATTACTGCCACACCTGTTTCAATCAAGAAATCACTTAAATAGGAGCTGCCTGACACAGAGAAGTAGACCAAAAGCACCTCAAAAGCTAGACATCATGCCAAGATCCAAAGAAATTCAGGAACAAATGAGAACAGAAGTAATTGAGATCTGTCAGTCTGGTAAAGGTTATAAAGCCATTTCTAAAGCTTTGGGACTCCAGCGAACCACAGTGAGAGCCATTATCCACAAATGGCAAAAACATGGAACAGTGGTGAACCTTCCAGGAGTGGCCGGCCGACCAAAATTACCCCAAGAGCGCAGAGCGACTCATCCGAGAGGTCACAAAGACCCCAGGACAGCGTCTAAAGAACTGCAGGCCTCACTTGCCTCAATTAAGGTCAGTGTTCACGACTCCACCATAAGAAAGAGACTGGGCAAAAACGGCCTACATGGCTGATTTCCAAGACGCAAACCACTGTTAAGCAAAAAGAACATTAGGGCTTGTCTCAATTTTGCTAAGAAACATCTCAATGATTGCCAAGACTTTTGGGAAAATATCTTGTGGACTGATGAGGCAAAAGTCCCGTTACATCTGGCGTGAAAGGAACACAGCATTTCAGCAAAAGAACATCATACCAACAGTAAAATATGGTGGTGGTAGTGTGATGGTCTGGGGTTGTTTTGCTGCTTCAGGACCTGGAAGGCTTGCTGTGATAGATGGAACCATGAATTCTACTGTCTACCAAAAAATCCTGAAGGAGAATGTCCGGACATCTGTTCGTCAACTCAAGCTGAAGCGATCTTGGGTGCTGCAACAGGACAATGACCCAAAACACACCAGCAAATCCACCTCTGAATGGCTGAAGAAAAACAAAATGAAGACTTTGGAGTGGCCTAGTCAAAGTCCTGACCTGAATCCAATTGAGATGCTATGGCATGACCTTAAAAAGGCAGTTCATGCTAGAAAACCCTCAAATAAAGCTGAATTACAACAATTCTGCAAAGATGAGTGGGCCAAAATTCCTCCAGAGCTGTAAAAGACTCTTTGCAAGTTATCACAAACACTTGATTGCAGTTATTGCTGCTAAGGGTGGCCCAACCAGTTATTAGGTTCAGGGGGCAATTACTTTTTCACACAGGGCCATGTAGGTTTGGATTTTTCTCCTAAATAATAAAACCATCATTTAAAAACTGCATTTTGTGTTTACTTGTGTTATATTTGACTAATGGTTAAATGTGTTTGATCAGAAACATTTTGTTTGACAAACATGAAAAAGAATAAGAAATCAGGAAGGGGGCAAATAGTTTTTGACACCACTGTATATCTATATACATATCTATATACATATACATATACATATATATATACATATACATACACATATACATATATATATACACATATGCATATATACATATACATATATACATATACATCTATACTAATAAAAGGCAAAGCCCTCACTCACTCACTCACTCACTCATCACTAATTCTCCAACTTCCCGTGTAGGTAGAAGGCTGAAATTTGGCAGGCTCATTCCTTACAGCTTACTTACAAAAGTTGGACAGGTTTCATTTCGAAATTCTACGCCTAATGGTCATAACTGGAAGGTATTTTTCTCCATTAACTGTAATGGAGTAGAGCTGCAAAGACGTAGGGGGGAGTTTAGGTGACATCATCACGCCTCCCACGTAATCACGTGAACTGACTGTCAACGCAGTACGTAGAAAACCAGGAAGACCTACAAAAAGCGCTTAAGAAAACATGCATTATATAATTGAGAAGGCAGCGAAACAATAAGAAGCGAGCGAGTGGCATATACTACCATATTCATGAGTGCTGCTAGCTCGGAAAGAAAGCAAGGTGTAAACCTAAACTTTAAATTAAGTTCATAGACAGGCTACGCTGGCGTTTCGCATGCCCACAGGTAATGCGGGATACAAGTTTAATGAGAGGACGCAGGATATAAACGAGAGTTTTGATCACTTTGTAACTAAGTTAAAATTGTAGGTGAAGGGGTGTGCTTATGCAAATTCAGAGACTGTGTTTGTGGGGATTGACAGTTAAGGCGGTGGGGAGTCACGTCATCATCTCCCCTCCCATTTACCTCAAGTTAATACACACACGGTCTCTAGAGTTTCAACACACTGAATCCTCCAGGCACTACTTACAAAAGGTCACATTGACAAGCGTGTTACGCTATTTTTAAAATCTTTCCTTTTCTTAGCACAAGCACAGCTGAGAAGCTTTGATGCATGTGCTCCATAACAGCGTTGAAAAATAATGCATTTAATCACACTTTGCATTACAAGCAAAGGGAGCTTTTGTCAATGCATGATTTCC